>NW_026578046.1:0-22276 GCF_029603195.1 Condylostylus longicornis
AATTCTTCATCAAACACAAACGGAGAGAAGTCTTCAGAGAAGTCTTCAGATATCTTTAAAGTCTTTCATTCATCGTTGAACCAATTATCTTCTCCCTCTGCAAGATTCATCATTCTTCATCCTCTGTCCCAATCCTTCTATGTTTGCTTCAGGGATCGGTAATTTTCATCATTCTTCATTGTTGATGCAATTTGTTCAACGTCACCAGCCTTCTGCTTAGTTCGTGATTTGGTTTCCCTGCTTTCATTTTTGCTTTGCAGTGGAAGATCAACGAAGGCTCCCAAGAAAAAAACGAGAACGAGGAACTACACCGAAACGTTGACAAACCAAACATCCAGCTATGAAACGACCAACATCCAGATGCAGACCAGGCCAATACACCCAATTCTGCATTCCTCAACATGTAACCATAACGACTCGCATGAAACCAATAGATAATTTGTTGTCTTGCTGTCGTCGCAACGAACAGCTGACCCCCTCCCAATGCGCAACTGATTTGCATCCACAGCTGTATCCCTCAATTCGGACTCCGACACACGTACCCTGAACAAATTCTATCTTCCAATCCATCTGCTATAGACTCATCCAATTGGCGCGGAAATCAATCGTCGACAGAGTTGACTTGGGGGCCAGTGATGCTGAAGGTTAGCAGTTGTTTGTCCCATGCCAACTCACGGTGATCTTCCACGCCCACCCTTTGTTCCGTATTGCGTGATTTAACGAGAAAGGTGCGGAAACATCTGGAGGGTTAGTCCAAAATTCCCCATGAAATTTTATCCTTCTTGCCTTAGGTCCTGTGGTGTTCCCCTTTTTCCAGGCTGAAGATTTCGACGAGGGCATCTTTTTCCAAGCACCCATAATATTAGTCGTGCATTTTTTTTCTTCCTTATTAAGGGGTTCCAGTGCTAGATTGTGCAGTTTCAAAATGGTTGGCCAAAATAAGATCAAAAGAACAGTTCACCATGAGCGGTCCTATGCATTCAAAAGTGATAAAAGTAACAATCAGTACACAATCTGCAACACATTTGATTTTCTGTACATTCAGCCCATCGAGCAGCCCCCTCTCCATCACATACGAGATATTTTGATCCATTTCTGTCAATCACGAGTGTAAGTTCGCAGCTTGTTTTCAAACAACATGCATATCTCGATGAAAATATTTGGAAGCCAACAGGGCGAGACTTCATGCCCTAGAAATTTCGATAACCTCAAATTTGATCATATTCTTGGTTCAAGTACAGCATCACTTGTAACTAATTTACGATATGCCATTGAGACGACTAGGAAGAAATGGTTGTAATTTTGTTTCTTGTGAAAAAACACGAGAGCATTTCTGTAATTTCATTTTCTATCGTTCAGGAGTTTCGAGCTTTCGAAGTGCAGTCATGTACGTCACCCAGGTCGTCGGCTCCGTGATCCATTTGTTGAAAATTGGAATATAAAATGTGCCTCTTGTTTCGAGATGAGAAAACCCGTTCTGCTCCCCCATTTTTTTAATTTCCGCCGGTTTAATAAACTTGGAATAATAATGTGTTCCCTAAAAGACAAAACAGATGCATCGAGAAGAGGAAGAATCAAGTCCCATTTCTTCGGTCAACCACTTAATAACGCCGAAGTCAGTTTTTTTCTCTTGCCACTACTTCGCAATCAAGCCCATTCGAGAGACAAAAAATGTAGCGCTCACCACTGGAATTAATCGGAGGACATATTCTGCAAAAGCAATGACAAGCAAATAAGACAAAGGTGTTCTATTTGGTGTTGTGATAATCAGAAGACCTCCAGGTTTGACACAATCTGCACAATGGCGAAAGAATGTTTCAGGGTTGTTAACATGCTCAATGACCTCGGAAGCCACTACAATATCGAATTGATGATCAGGGAGCGTTTTGCGATCCTCCTTCGATTCATCACTTGCTGATCGAATCCAGGGATTGTTTTTGATTTCTTCTACTTCTCCGTGAATGTAATGAAGCCGATCTAACGACCGTCGAGTTGAATCTGAGGGACTCAAAGATTCAATTGAAGATCTTCTGTGAGACTCAGCAATCTGTGAAGAAACGTCTGTTTGAAATCATCCTTAAGAAATCATTCCCCCTACTTTAATGGTTTCGACAGAGGGGTCAAGTCCTGTTACAATAGCGCCTCTTCTAGCGAGGCCTTCTGACAAGAAACCACCTCCACAGCCCACCTCGAGGATGCGTGCCCCTTCTACACCAGACTGTCGTGTCTTCCCCGCAATGTCTTGAGAGTGGCGTTCAATGAAGGGAATTCTGACGGAGTTGAAGCGCAAGAGGGGAGCAAAGGGTCCGAGGGGATCCCACCATTCCTTAGCGTGTTGATTGTAGAAAGTCACTTCTCGTGGGTCCGTTGTGATTCCTTTTGTCGATGCGGGTGTGGAGCAACATACAAGGAATGCTTGCGGTGTGAAGAATCGAAGTATTGACGACATCGAACAAATATACTGTGACAGGACTGTGACAGTGGGCAGCTGAAGTATCCACCGATGATAAGTATCCACCGATCAGCATCATCAGAAAATAGACTCTTGAGAGACCAACGAATCCCTTCTTCCACGAATCACCAACCCCAAGTTCTGTTAGACTGAGAGTTCATCTATTTCGTCGTATTTATCTTTTACTGATGCAAGGATGTCCATTTACAGAGGCCAATACGCCATAAGCCGCGGCGTTTCTCTGAAGATCAAAGGAAGATAATCGACGAAGAAGTGGACAAAATGTTCATCGACGCACTCTGTTCTCTTGACGAACTTCAAGAGAGCAGAAACGATTGGGGCAAATGAGAGCAGCTCATTAAAAGTTTCAAGAGACAAAAATAAACACCATGAAAACGCAAACCACGAAGTTGTAATCGATGAGCGTGGAACGGTCACTCCAACCACATTTAACTTTATGCATTCCCCAATCAAACCAACGCTTGGAACTTTCCAACATGGCTTCCGCATTTTTTTCGTCTTTTCAAGTTGCTTCGTTGAGCGATGAACAAGCTTTTTTCTGGCCCCTTCGTCGTAGCATTCCATTCACTGCCTTTCGAACAGCATCGCGTGCAACGCTTGAATTTGCGGGTCTGCTTTTTGGCCAAGTACCTATGAATGCGTTTCGCAACAGCGTCTAATTGCTTAGTAGTATAAGCCCTCGACCGTAGCATGGACAGCTCCTTTGCTCGCCTGAAGTAGATGAAGAGCTCAGTCCTTGGAACCAACAACCAATTCGGCGCTTTGCGCTTTCGCTCTCGCACTGCTCACTTGAGGGGATCTTGGGACGTACCGAATAGGGACCAGCCGCGTCTATCAGTGAAGCAGAGCTGTTCTCCAACGACGGGTCTTTAGATGTAGCGAGTTGGGGGTGATTGACCACTGAATCTTTGATACGTTCTTCAATTGTTGTACATTTAGCATCTTGTCCATCATTCCATACTCCAGTCATGACGCCAAAAGGAAGTCAGTAGGAACCTACCTCCCTCCCCAGAAGTTGGACGGTTCCAAATAGCCATAGCGCCTTCGAGCGATCTTGGTATTTCCATCTGACGAAATGATTTTTCCTTGATGTGACCCTCGAGCGAACAAACGTCTTTTAGTCAACTTTGAAATCCGCGAACCGAAAATTGGGAAGAAAAATAAGTTATGAGAGTTCTTGAACGCTTTTTCTCTAAATTTTCTTTTGGTTCATTTTTGGTGGAAGTTTGTGCCTTGAATTTTTTTGAGAAGGTACCGCAATGAATCATCGAAAGACGCGCTACAGTCACTAGAGACCTCCACAATAACTGCACTTTAAAATGGCTCCCCTTAAAATGGCCCCCCTTAAAATGGCCCCCCTTAAAATGGCCCCCCTTAAAATGGCCCCCCTTAAAATGGCCCCCCTTAAAATGGCCCCCCTTAAAATGGCCCCCCCTTAAAATGGCCCCCCTTAAAATGGCCCCCCTTAAAATGGCCCCCCTTAAAATGGCCTCCTGAAGATCAAATGTGATGAATGCCAAGCGGATTTTGTATCAAGAATATCCAAAATGCAACCTAAGAGTAACACCAGGTGAGTTTCTGTTGCCGTAACAGTTGCTGCATTATTCTCTTTTTTTGGCAGGAACACATCTACACATGTTTTGAATGCGAAGCGGAGTTTTCAGAAATATCAAGTCTCCAAATGCACATTCGAGTAAACACGGCCTTCCTCATGCTTCTCCTCACCTTTTGAAGTGTGTGGATGTGTTCCTTGCCTCGCTTTCTTGTTGACGCTTGTCTAAATAAAAGTTCGGTTTTGGAACAAAAACTCGCTTCGCCAGTTTTCCGAGTATGACCTGCCTTGCATCCAATAGTTGGTGGCCTTGTGGTGCGGACGTGTTTGGGGACGTATTATGGGGTATTGAATCTTTTCGGGCCTTCGACCATTTTAACCATGTTGTGCGTCGCAGCACCCATCCTTCGGTTCTTCTTGCCGTTGTTGCACGACGTTGGTCTTCCGTGCGTCTTCACAGATTTAAATTTGTACAGTGTCTTGGCCGTCTGCAAACGACTCTCTTTGGCCTTCTTTATCTGCACCGCTTATTGGCTGATGGACGGACCACACTGTCTCATTAGGGTATGAATATCTGTGAATCAACCGAACTTGTACCGATCACAAAAAAGAAGAAACACGGAGGATTTCAGAGCCGCGAAATTGAACCAAGCGAGCAAGTGTGAACTGGTTCATCATAAAACCAAAGCATAGCCATCGCTTGCCCTGTTGTTTTCTTCTTGATGCTTCCTCTTCGTCGTCGAGATTGAAGAATTGATAGGAGAGTTCTTAGCAAAGCTTCCAAAAGATGAAGCACACTGAACTACCAAAAATAGAACAAAATCATCTCAAACTGGTGTTTAGTCTTTAAAATTATTTCATACAGCTAAATGTTGCTCGAACTCTCAACTAGTGTTTAAAGATATTGCAGCGCTCGACTACAGCCTTCGTACATGTGTTCAGTCCCTCTGAGTGCCATTGTGCATTGAAGCAGATAATACCTTGGTGCTGAATGGGTGAATGAAATCTCACCAAACTGATCTTCTCAATTCTGTAGGCAATTTTGTCCTTTGCATGCAAGCACACGATGAACTGACACACTTATACATGATAAACACCCAGAGTACTGACGACACTATTGACTTTTACACGAATGAGGCATCTGCTTCTTGTTCGCGTTCGTTGACTTGTTGGGGAGCATCTCCGTCGGTCACATCAAGGTCGTCTCCGTTATAACTGCCTTGGCGTGTCTTGAAATAGTATGCACCTCCTGCTGCACCAGCAACTGCCAGGCCTCCCGCAGCCGATGCAACACCAATCAGAACCCCGTTTGCTCCGCCTGCAGCCGGTTCTGTTGTCGTACTCGCTGAAGGGGTTCCACCTGTTCTGGTTGTAGTGACTGAGTTGTTGCTTGTGGCTACCCTTGTTGTTACAGTTCCAACCTTTGTTACAGTGACATCCTCTGTTGCTGTTGCAGTGACATCATGTGTTGCTTTTGCAGTGACATCCTCTGTTTCTGTTGCTGTTGCAGTGACATCCTCTGTTGCTTTTGCAGTGACATCCTCTGTTTCTGTTGCTGTTGCAGTGACATCCTCTGTTGCTGTTGCAGTGACATCCTCTGTTGCTGTTGCAGTGATATCATCTGTTGCTGTTGCAGTGACATCGTCTGTTGCTGTTACAGTGACATCCTCTGTTGCTGTTGCAGTGACATCCTCTGTTGCACCCCCTGTCATAGTTTCCTCAGCCCCAGTAAGACCCTGGGTTACCGTCCCAACCTCTGTGGCAGTTTCATAATCTGTGAAGCTTTCGTCACCTGTTGCAGTTACACTCCCGGCACTTGCGCCTGTTCGAGTATATGCTGTTGGTGAAGTCTTTGCAGTTGCCGTACACTTTCGGGTTGCTGTGAATGTTGCGCTACCAGCGTCTGTGGCAGTTTCATAATCTGTGAAGCTTTCGTCACCTGTTGCGGTTCCGGCACTTGCGCCTGTATATGCTGTTCGTGAAGTCTTTGCAGTTGCCGTACACTTTCGGGTTGCTGTGAATGTTGCGCTACCAGCGTCTGTGGCAGTTTCATAATCTGTGAAGCTTTCGTCACCTGTTGCGGTTTCGGCACTTGCGCCTGTATATGCTGTTCGTGAAGTCTTTGCAGTTGCCGTACACTTTCGGGTTGCTGTGAATGTTGCGCTACCAACCTCTGTGGCAGTTTCATAATCTGTGAAGCTTTCGTCACCTGTTGCAGTTACACTCCCGGCACTTGCGCCTGTATATGCTGTTCGTGAAGTCTTTGGAGTTGCCGTACACTTTCGGGTTGCTGTGAATGTTGCGCTACCAGCGTCTGTGGCAGTTTCATAATCTGTGAAGCTTTCGTCACCTGTTGCAGTTACACTCCCGGCACTTGCGCCTGTATATGCTGTTCGTGAAGTCTTTGCAGTTGCCGTACACTTTCGGGTTGCTGTGAATGTTGCGCTACCAGCGTCTGTGGCAGTTTCATAATCTGTGAAGCTTTCGTCACCTGTTGCAGTTACACTCCCGGCACTTGCGCCTGTATATGCTGTTCGTGAAGTCTTTGGAGTTGCCGTACACTTTCGGGTTGCTGTGAATGTTGCGCTACCAGCGTCTGTGGCAGTTTCATAATCTGTGAAGCTTTCGTCACCTGTTGCAGTTACACTCCCGGCACTTGCGCCTGTATATGCTGTTCGTGAAGTCTTTGCAGTTGCCGTACACTTTCGGGTTGCTGTGAATGTTGCGCTACCAGCGTCTGTGGCAGTTTCATAATCTGTGAAGCTTTCGTCACCTGTAGCAGTTACACTCCCGGCACCTGCATCCCGAGTATATGCAGTTGCTGAAGTCTGAGTTGCTCCGGTTCCGGCGGGTGAATCCTTCGTTACTGTTGCTGGAGCTGTTCCAGTTTGTCCATGGCATGAGCATCCGCTGGTTGCTGTTTGGGTCTCTGTCCCTGTGTGAACGTCACTTGCAGTTTCTGTCACTGAAGTCTTGCCACTTTGTGTTGCTGAACTCGTTTCGCTTTCTGTCACTGAAGTCTTGCCACTTTGTGTTGCTGAACTCGTTTCGCTTTCTGTCACTGAAGTCTTCCCACTTTGTGTTGCTGAACTCGTTTCGCTTTCTGTCACTGAAGTCTTGCCACTTTGTGTTGCTGAACTCGTTTCGCTTTCTGTCACTGAAGTCTTGCCACTTTGTGTTGCTGAACTCGGTTCGCTTTCTGTCACTGAAGTGTTTCCACTTTGTGTTGCTGAACTCGTTTCGCTTTCTGTCACTGAAGTGTTTCCACTTTGTGTTTCTGAACTCGTTTCGCTTTCTGTCACTGAAGTCTTCCCACTTTGTGTTGCTGAACTCGTTTCGCTTTCTGTCACTGAAGTCTTGCCACTTTGTGTTGCTGAAGTCCTTCCAGTTTCTGTTACTGATGTCGTTTCAAATCCATGCGTGGATACAGCGGGTGCACGAGTCATGGGGATGGTACTTGACGACGTCGCTGATGAGCGTGCCGTTGTAGCTGGTGTCCTCGTAGCTGCTGTCGTTGTTGTTGTAGCTGGTGCAGCTGTTGTTGTACTCGACGTAGGCGTTCGTGAAGGCACGACATCCCCTGATATTTCCTTGAAGTACCCAACGCTATGATTATCGGATTCATAGCCTGATGGCCCAATTTGACTCAAATGAACTTCATCAAAGACGCAATCTTGACAGAAAAAATTCACCTGAGACCAATTCATAAAACAAAAAACTGAATCAGTGCAAACTCACAAAGACATAAGGTTCTATGTCGTTTGGGCGATTGGAGAATGTTGGATTTCCTGAAAGGGATTGGGACTCTCAAAAGTCATCATCTCATAAATCCTACCAAAATACTCCTGGCGATTTTGCACACGCTCCAAAACATCATCAGGAGTGAAAGTAAAGATAGTCTTTCCTTCATGCCTCAATTCTAGAATATTTCCAGAATCCAATGCACTCAACCAGTAGCCGAAATAGTTGACTCCGTTTTTCCCCTTCTGGTGCAATCGTAGACTGTACGGTTGACTGCTGCTCGCGACGGCATATTTTCCTAAGAGTCACGAGTTTAGTTTCAGGGCCTGCCAACACGCCTACCTCCACCGTAAGCCCCTCCAAAGATGTCTCTGTCCTTAATCGTTACGCCATCGTACGTTCCGCGGATCAAATCGTGAGGAAGGTTAAAGTTCGTTTGGACGACCCCGGAATGGTGTCCAGTGCTCATATGGCTGAACGTTTCCACCCCCTGCACGCTCAACGATGGATCAAGGAAATGTGTTGGAATCCCTTACCAAGTAATCAAATGTCGCCGATGATTGCATTCTTCCAGGCTCCTCAATCGTCACAAGAACTCCGGAACCCTCTTGAAAGGGACGAAGGGTGAATAAATCAGAAAGTCCCCGCTTGAATTCTCCTACCTCTACGTGACGTTGTTGAGGCGGTTCTTGGCGTAGTAGTTGATGTAGTGGTGGTGGGGGTCGTAGTGGAAGTAGTAATCACCTCCCCTGATATTTCCTTGAAGTGCCCAACGCTATGATTATCGGATTCATAGCCTGATGGCCCAATTTGACTCAAATGAACTTCATCAAAGACGCAATCTTGACAGAAAAAATTCACCTGAGACCAATTCATAAAACAAAAAACTGAATCAGTGCAAACTCACAAAGACATAAGGTTCTATGTCGTTTGGGCGATTGGAGAATGTTGGATTTCCTGAAAGGGATTGGGACTCTCAAAAGTCATCATTCATAAATCCTACCAAAATACTCCTGGCGATTTTGCACACGCTCCAAAACATCAGAAGGAGTGAAAGTGAAGATAGTCTTTCCTTCGTGCCTCAATTCTAGCATATTCCCAGAATCCAATGCACTCAACCAGTAGCCGAAATAGTTGACTCCGTTTTTCCCCTTATGCTGCAATCGTAGACTGTACGGGTGACTGCTGCTCGCAACGGCATATTTTCCTAAAGGCCACAAATTTAATTTCAAGGCACATTCGCGTGCGTACCTCCGCCAGCTCCCCCAAAAATGTCTCTGTTCTTGATCGTGACACCTTCATACATCCCACGAATTCGATCATGAGGAAGGTTGAAATTGGTATGGACTCTGCCATGATGTCCAGCGGTCATGTGATTGAACGTTTCCACCCCCTGCACGCTCAACGATGGATCAAGGAAATGTGTTGGAATCCCTTACCAAGTAATCAAATGTCGCCGATGATTGCATTCTTCCAGGCTCCTCGATAGTCACGAGGACGTCAGCAGATGCACCAACGAGAACAATCAGCAGAATAGCCAGACGCTTCATTCTCAAGGTTCTATTAATTAAACTTGAGTTTTCGTGCATGCGAGGCTGTCCCGGCTCTCAGATGTCCGTTGCATGCCTACAGGTCCTTGACTGTACTCACGCTCTAGTAGTTTGGTGTCACCGAGTAATTCTCTGTTCCATCGTGAGCTTAAACCGCTCAATGTTCCATAACCATCTTGAACCACCTCGGCGGAATAGCAGACTCAGTTATCTCGCGTTAAGACTCAAGCAAGCAACACAGCAGCGAGAAAAGCGACAGCAGCACATAGGGGCTTTGCCACAAAAGCGAAACTATTTTTACTTAAGCAAGCAACACAGCGCCGAGGAAAGCGACAGCAGCACTTAGGGGCCTTGCGAAACTATCTTTAACCTTCTTCGAATTTTTTCCTTTCTTTTTGGTTCCTTTTTTCGTCGTTTCTTCATCAGAGTCGTCTTTTCCAGATGACCCCGATCCCTTCCGAGTGGTTTTCTTTTTTGACGGTTTCTTGGTTGTTACTGTCGTCTGGCTATCGAAGCCACTCCCAGTGATTTTGACGTCCATACAATTCTTAAAATGCTCTCCAGCGCATTTAGGGTTTGGGCAGTTTTTCCCACAGGAACTCCCAGTAGTGGAAACGGCCATTCCGCACTTGGGATCCTCACTTTTCCAGTTTGGAAATGAAACCCCTTCAGGAACTGGATCGCAACTATTGCCTAAATTTCGAAAAAAAAGGATTCAAAAAACAAGCTTTTTGATAATTTGTCAAGAAACTTGTCATGGGAGGATACCAAGAAACGACTTACCAGTTTGCCAGTACCAGCGAAGAATGCCTGAAAGAACGAGAGTGAAAGCCAGAATATCACGGACTAGGTACTGCTATGTGTGGAAGGCGATGAAGCAAGCCTAGTCAATCGACACGTACAATGGTTGCAATCACCAAAATCCTTGGGTATAATCCAGCGAACTTTTTGGGGTTTGCCATAACCGATACATGCATTTTCTTGGAAAATTGCTGAAAAAAAGAACACAGTTGTAAGTACCAGCAATGGCGCAATGCATCAGACCGAGCTCTGGATGTTTCTTCACATATGGGCTGTAGCGCTCGTCTGTTGGGTCTCGTTTCAGTCTGACTTTAAAACAATCTTCTGTGATTGTTTTTCCACTGGGATGGCAGAGTTCTGACGAATACGACTTTGGAGAATGGCTCTGGCTTGCCACATACCGAACACGTAGAATCCTTTGTGAGTCGCGGTAAGAAGAACCTCCGACTCCCAGATCGAGCCAGCCTTCAATTCAGTTAATGGTGTTTTAAAGGACGACTTCACCTTCGCGGCAGATTCGTCTGAAGGTCATTGCCCCAGCTCACCTATAAAAAAGAACGGCATTTTATCGAGACGACAGTACTGCTATATTCTACCTAGCATGGCTGATGGACTTACCGCACACTCCTTTCCCATTAGTTCCCTGCTGGTCTCTGAAAATTGATAAGTTATCACAAGACAATTAATACAATTAATTGATACAATTAATAAGTTAATTGATAAATCACAGAACAACTGATAAGTAGATAAGTTTTTACCCCGAATGTTGAAGTGTGTTTCTTGCTGGAATGTTCTTGACGTATGCATGTCCCTCACCAAGAGGACAAAAAACGGTTGCAAGGAAAGCCGCGAAAAAACAGGAAAAATAAAAACGCGAAACCATTCTTGAAAAATTAGATTGTGAAAGTGAGCGAATCTATAAAGCCATAAGCCATAAGCCATGTAGACATGCAGATCTTCGATCGTGTCAGGCATGACAGATAACGGACATCGTCTTGCCTACTATGCTGCCGAACAGATCGAGGTCGCTTAAAAAATGCGCAGGGGCGTTGCTTGTGGCATCCCCTCGGCTTTTTTGTCTGGGGGACTCTGAGGGCGAGCTTCAGCATTTCGAAGAGCTCCAAGGAAATAGTCTTTCGCTCCAAGGAATTGGTCTTCCCAAATTTCCGAAAATTCGTGGTCTGAAAGTTCTCAGCAATGCCAGAAGCAATCCAAGCAGCAAAGATGAAAGTGTCGGAGAAGCGACCAGCACTGCAGTCAAGAAGGAAGAGAAGCATCGGCTGGAGCGAAAACTTGAGAAGAAACCAAAAAGTCATCACGAGAAGTGGCTTCCTCCCAGTGAAAGAAAACCTTGTCCCGAAACGACGGAGGAATCAAAAAAGGATCACGCGATGTGGTTTCCCCCTTCTGAGAGACCGTCGAAGCAGAAGTGTTACTTTCCCACAACAAGTGGAGAAAATACAGCAAGCGGAGAAAATACAGAAAATCTTGAACTTATGAAGAAGTATTTGACCAAACAGCATTGCCGAATATCGGTCCCAAAGAACCCGAAAACGGGATCGGCGAGGCCGACGAGCTCAACATCACGAAGATAGGCAGAAGAGCTCAACATCGTCGGCCTTATGCAACATCTAGTTCTAATTTTGGTGTCAATATTCGCTCCTTAACGTCACCAGCGAGAAGTTAAATTGTTAATTCATGATTGGAACACTTTAAACTAGAAACTACGTGCCAAATGGTTGTCATGTGAAAAGAAAGGTGGTAATGTGCCGTTTTTTGTCGTGGTCCTTCTCAGTTTTTCAACGGCAAGACATGAATTCATCCACTGAGATGGACGAGCATCGGAGGAAGAGACTTACACAATGTACTGGGCTTCTGCTGATTGCAGCGCCTGCCATTGGAGAGAATTTTTATTCGGCGCTCTCCACCTTTGATGATTGTGAGGAACTTCAAGCCAACGTGAAAATCCGCCACTTCAACCCTCTCTGCTGCGGAGAGCCGCCTGGTTCTCCACCTGCTCCAACTTTCCGGGCTGCTGCAGCTTCACAGCGTTCTTCAACTTCCGGGGCTGCAAGTTTCCAAACTCCTTCGACGAGTTTCCGGCGAAGTTTCCGCGCTTCGAAAGCTTCCGTTTGCAGCCCCCAAAGTCCTGCTTCGAGCTTCAGGCGACGCGCATCTAAGACTTCAATCCGACGGGAAGTCCCGCCTGAATTACCAAGTGAAGTTCTTTCACCTAAACGGTCAGCAGTGGAACGGTTGGAATCTCTGCTCCGACGGAAGCCAAATGCCTCAAAAGAAGCCCCACTTGAGCCAAAGAACTACGGGACTGATCTGATTTTATGAAGTGCTTCTTGGATCGCAGCACACAGACATCTTGGCTCTGTCGAAAGACGGGCGAAGACCGCAGCACTCAGACACGTTCGGGTGTGTTCTATGGTCTGTTGAAAAAGGAAGCACTACGAGAACACCACTGTTGGGTACTCCAATGCGAGCAACTCTGTAGTGGAGCAACACTGCAATGCAGTGGAGCAATCCAGAATACTATGGATGAATAGGCCACGAGGCTGACAAAAATATCAATGGATATTTCTTCATTTTTTTAACAAGAGTATGGAGTTTTTATTTCCGAACATTTATTGCAACGTCGGGCAATCGACATAAAAAGCGCACTAGAATTGAAATCAGAGGAACACCTGGCAGCATTGAACTACCGGAAAAAAGTAAAAGAGTCAAATCTGTCCATAAAGTAAACAAAGAATGAAGTCCCTCTCGATGGCCTGTGTGACTGTTAAGGAACATTATGGAAGAGCACCCACACGCAGTCCTTATGGAAGAGCACCCACACGCAGTCCCTATGGAAGAGCACCCACACGCAGTCCTTATGGAAGAGCACCCACACGCAGTCCTTATGGAAGAGCACCCACACGCAGTCCTTATCTTCGTCCGGATGTTGCTTGAATGCTTTCTGGATTTAAATAGATGACCTCAGTCGTTATATCGTCAACGACGCTTCCTTCCTCCTGAATCCAACTGGAAGGCACATACACAAGTATTACCATCAAATATATGTATTATCATCAAACATCTATACTGTCACTATATTACCATCAAGTATATGTATTATTCATGCAATGACACTCAACGCAACGTTTACCGGTTCCATGATTCTCGAGCAACAATGTCTGCTGCTACTTGAACTCCTCGTAGACCATTTGCATGAACAACATCAGCCACATCTGATGAAGACAAAAACTCCCAAACACCATCAGAACACAAAACTATAAACAAGTCGCGATCCGGATTAATCGCATGTTCTGCAAAGAAGAAAAATCAGAGAGCGTTAAAGAAGAGAGAGAGTCGATTGTATTCCAACAATAGAGAGTCGAAGTCATCATGTGAGAGAGGGATTATGTGAAAAAGTTGCCCAAAGCAAGTCGCCCCGAGTCGAGGCGAGATGCAACGTATTGCAGTGTGAAGGGAGAGAAAATTCTGTCGTAGCGACCTACCGGAAACATCTGGCTCGCAAATAACTCCAGCCTGGGTGCCAACGGTGTCACCAATGGCTCTGGGAAGACAAGTACAAATTTGACAGCTCGTTGTTTGAGTTGTTACCTCGACATGGCAAGTCCGGGATATAGCCGCCCCTTCAGGAACACTCTATAAGGGATGTCGCCTTCTAGTCGACGCACTTGGCCACCTGTCAGCAGAGCCTGATACAACTTCAAATAAGCAATACCTTACCCGACGCTACTATGCGTTTCTTCTCGAATTCGGAATTTGGTTTGTGATCAGTGGTCAAGTCAACGGCCTCGACTTTGCGTCCTGTAAAGGGCAACACAAATCAGCCGTCGATAACAGAGCGCCCAAACGAGAAAGTGGAGATATGTCGCCATAAGAGAGAGCCATAGAAAAGAGCGGGAGCATCTCGGTTTACCGTTTTTGGATGAGCGTCCCAGAACGCATCTGGAATCGCCAACATGAGCAACGTACAACTTGTTCAACGTCTTTCGATGAAGCACGACGGTCGCGGTGCTTCCACTAAGCGAGCAGTCAAACATATTATGAGTCGCTGCGGCTGCTTCCAACATTTGATGGACCTGGAAAACACGATCGTGCGGTGAAAGGATGGAAATAGTGACGTTCCCCCGCAAGATGCGGTGGATAGAATTGAGGGGCATCAGATGAAGGACGATAGATGTAGCGATGAACCACAGAGAATAGCTACAAGCATTTCAACTCACAGCGATGAAAGACTGGCGAAGGGCTTCCTTTGGATTTGAAATAAATTCAGAATTATTATAAATCAACTTTGGAAGCTCTCTTTGTACAAAATTAGAAACATCATGGCCATACGGACCGTGACCTAAAAGCGATATAAAAATAATAAATTGAAGTACAATGAGGAAATTTTGACTAGACCAACAAAAAATAAAGAAAACGTACCGTCGAATACGCCATAGAGCCCCCAATCATCGATTCTGAACCGTGGGGCATTATGAATCATTGAGAGATCATAAATAACTGGGACATCATCATTGATAAAGGTCTTGCGTACCTCACAATGAAAAAATCATCTTGATTTGGACTTTCGGGTTTTAGTCCTTTCTTACACGCGTAACCAATTCCCAAACCCAACAACGTGCCCGCATCAAAGTACCCAGTGTCACTTTTCACTTCCTGTCGCTTATTCTAACAGACAACAATAAACAGCGAAAGAACAATAAAGACCAAGAGACTAAAGTTTGTGTCATGCAAAAACTAATAAACACAGATAGAAAATGAACTACCGATGAAATTCCAGGGATCTGCCTGACTACGGGGCTGTGATTCAATCACGTACCTCGAAATTGTCCTGTTTCATCGATGATGGCATCCCAGAAACACTTAAACGGCGACATTCGCGCTTCTCATTTGGGACTTGGAGCGGCCCGGCTTTCCGATCTGCCTCTTCTTCGTTCCGGAGTCGCTCATCCTCTTCGTCCGAAGAAGGCAACGACTCGTCGTCTTCATCGTCATCCTCTGCTGGTCGCCTCGAAGCGAGTTGTTCCATTTGGCTTTGTGTCAGTCCGGTGGGACCCTTCGTCTGGTTGATCAGAAGCTGTCCGCGATCGTCCCCGGTGTCCGGACGGGCTGGATCTGACTGGCTGAGCGACAATCGACGACGCTCCTTGTTTTTCAAGGCGTTGTCGCAATCTGCCGGGGAGGATCCATTTGATGTCCCATCAGTAACACGCGTGGATGAAGATGGAGAGGTTCGGGGTCCGCTGTGACCGTTTGAGCAATTCATCGTGTTTGAACCGTCACCTGGAGAACGCGATGCTTTGCGTGATTCTGGTGCGATATTTGGCAGAGTGGCAGGATCAATGAGGCTTGCAGAGGCACCCCCTTTCGTGACACAGCCGCCCATTTGAAGTCGGGACTGTCGTGGATGAAGCGACGATGCCGACGTTCCGTTTTTTGGCACTCTGTCCGATTTCGACGCTTGGCGAGTGCGAGAAGAAGATGATCCTTCCCTCCGCTTCTCCTTTTTATTGGGAAGAATTTCAACGCAAAGACTCTTGGACTTCTTGGCAGTTGCAGGATCGTGCAGCTCCTCACTTTTGCCTAATAATTGATGTTTTCCTTGAGCTTTCTTGGTTTGGGAGGGCTTAAGGGATTCCGATGAGCAACGCGATTTTGTCCAATCAGTTGGAGAGTCTATTACCAGTGGAGATTGCGTGGGATACCCAGGAGTGTGCGATCCTCGATGAGACTTTGAGGATGCGCTTCGTTCTTTGGAAGCAGCAGCGTGGTGAGAGAACCCGCGCTGTTCGACTTTGGCTGAATTTGTTGTTGGTACGGAGGGAAGAGCGGATGGGTTGGGAGAGGAGAACTCAGACCGCATGGCACATCTAGAAGAGAGCGGTTGATACAGCGGACATGAATTGGGACAACGTTCTAAAGAAAAAGGAGAGGGGGAGTGGGATTTTTCGGTGAGACGAAGGACGTGTAGCAATCTGCCTAGAACTCCGCTAGGACTGATCATCTGGGACCGCACATGTGGCACTCGTTGAATGTGTAGGTGCAAAACCGAAAAAAAAGCAGCCAGCATGGAGTGAAAAATAACGATGCGCCACTGATCGCAGCTCTACAGATCGCATGCTTTGTCGTACAGCTGTTGCGCATTTTCCGTCAGGGTATCCAGGAGTATTTGAAGTGGGTCTTTGGGAAGAGACGCTAGAATTTCGTCGGTGAATTTTTTTGACGTGTTGTTACCGTCGTCTGTTGAAACGTCATCATAAGATGCGCGATGGAGGACTGACAAATCGTCTGAATCATCATCATCAAGACGTTGTCTGGATTCCTCGCGAACTTTTTCATTCCGTCGTTCCATTCGAGTCTTTCGTCTTTGAATTCTTCGTCGACTTGACCAACTTGTAGACATTTTTTCGATTTCCGTTTCCCAATCTTGACTGAGCTCCAATTCATCTTCTTTCTTCCTTTTCGCTTTTGTTTTCTTCAACGTTTTCGCCTCTTTTGCTATTTTCTTTTGCTGTTTGACGACTTTGACGCTGAGTATCCGATCGCCATTTGGATTGTAAAACTCTGGAAATGCAGAAGCAATAAACGCTGGCGCTCGATTGCCCTCTTCCTGTCTGAATCCTGTCTGCATCACGACACGTAGTGCGTGCGGATCAATCATGGTTGCCTCCTCATACAATCCTTGCTCTACGGCATCAAGTAGTAGATTCAGGTGCAATTTGGTCACCGCTAGTCCAATTTTTGTGTCCTTATTCATTGAGATCAGCAAGGCTCCCCCCAACCAACATCCATGGGGAGGAATAGGCTTCTCTGATGGTGTTTCAGAATTGTTGTGATCCTGGGATTCCTCGTAAAGAACTGCTAACGTCAATGGATCCCACACTTTCTTGACATCTTCAATGGGTGGTGGCCACGACGGGATGAGAGTGACAACTGGAGGTGAGGATGTAATTCTTGAAAGAAGACGACAGAACAATTTCTTCTCCATCCTTAGAACGAGTGCAAGGTCGTGAGCGAGGACAGCCCTGCATCAAAACATCATTATAAATAATAAGAATGATAAGAGTCATTATAAATAATAGTCATCGCTTACCACTCATTCCCGATCACACCGACACGCAGTTGAGCCCATTCTTTTTCACATCGTCCCTTCAATGCATTCATTTCTTTAAAAGGAAGATCCCCTAATGGGTGCGAACTTGTGGTCTCTGCTACAAGCTTTTGAAGATCTCGAATTGCTGCAGTTGGTCTAGCAAGTAAGACTTTTTTGTCCTTCTTCAGTTGCATATTCACTGGGCGTCGTAAGACTTTGGGTGTTTCAACGCGTCCAGTCCTTAAGAGCAGTTCGATCGAGGTCTCTGGACGGCCTTCTTCTGTGAAAGAATGTAGTTTCATGCTAGTTTTGGAAATTAAAATAGTTATTAACTTTTATTAGACCTCAACGACAGCGTCGAATCGAGTAGGCCGACTAATCTCGGTCTCAATATACAAACACTCTTACCGTTTGGGAGGTTTAAGGGACTTTTTTTCGGCGACTCCTTGAACATTTTAATCAACGCAACTTTGGCTTCATTCGTTTGGTGCGGCCTTACAATCGGATGAAGAGATAACAGGCCCAGCATCGCACAGAATGTCGTATGAATTCGATCATAAAACCCTTCTGCTTGACTGAGAAATCGTCCTTGACGTCCAAAACGCTTTTCTCTTTCTAGTAGATACGCAATCCCGTAGTACATAGATGCCTGAGTCCACGTTCTCTTGTTTTGACGAGGCTCCCCAAAAATGCAAAGACACTGAAACAAAACGACAAACTGTAAGATCCACCTCAAGGTCACATGGGAAGCAGATCATCACTGGCATGGAGAAGCGGCATTGCAAGCCTTGAACTCAAGGGCATCAGAGAAGACGATCACCCATCATCCTCCACTCACTTGAAGCAGCTCTCCGACAAGCTCGCAATCGTCCACGGACACCATCAACCGCACGGACGCTTTGATAACAAGATATTCTTCTGGCAAATCTTCCGGATCAAGTTTGCTTTGGCCCCAATCAGAAACAACGAAAATAATGTGAGTTATCTGATGAATAGAATCAGTTGTGAAAAACGCTGTAAAAGAATTCTTCAGCCGGAACTTCAACAAGTTTTGTGCAAGTGTCGAGTTGAGAAGACAATAACATCCTCTTAGTATTATTGTCATCACGTTCATAGGAAGAGACGTACCAAATAGAGTTGGAGTTTGAAATCGCCGATTCCTAGTTCGGAAATTGAACGCCAAGGTCGACACCGTCGTGTTGCGGACAAGACGTCTTCCAAGGGATGACCCATATCGATTCCCGCCCGCGAAAACAAACTACATAATTAATAATGCAATGATTTCGAGTGATAGATAAAATAAGTATCGAATAAGATGATGAACATATCCTCACTCTCTCCAAACAATAGCGTTTGTTAATTTTCGGAATTGAACTCCTTTTAGGGGAAGAGGAGCACGAAAATCGCATTCACCACAAATCGCTGCAGGATGAGAGAGAAAATACCGTCACTGGAATCATTGCGAACGGAGCAGCCTTACGAGAATTAGCGAAGTCCATTTTATTGTGGCAATTGGGACATGAAGTCTCGCTTTCAATTAATTGGTCGAGGTCGACGTGAAGAAACTCCTGAAAGGAGATTTAAATTGAACAGTGGAACAAACAAAATGCGCCAACTCACTGACTTCTAATCCACCCTTTGTTAAAAAATCAGCAAGGCATTCCCTGAAGACTTTAATTTTTTCGGAATCTGGTCGAAGAGCTCTGAAACAAGATTCTTTTTTTCCAGAAAGAAACACAAACAATTATTCCTACTCTTGCGCCCCGATGGCTTCAATCAAACATAACGTTAAAGTAGAAACGTCGCTATGGACATTCTGACGCATTCGCTGTTCAAACTGCGTCGCCCATTGAGTTAAAGTTGCACGGCCGATTGATGCGAATCTTTCTCTCAAAAATGAAAACTCTTCACCGACAAAATATCTAGAAAAGAAGACAATCAGGCAAGCAAGATCCATATTGTTGTTAAGACAACGAGACAAGTTCCAAGTGCTTCCCGTTTGCTAACATCGACGACTACACATCTTTCTAGGCGTGTACTATACTGATATTTATCCAATCTGTTACAGCTAACATCTGCTATAAGCTTACACTAGATTTGCAAAAAGCCAAGATACTCCCGAACCATAATCAAGGAAATTTTGTAAATCCTTTTCACTCTTTGATGTCGACGTCGATCGCAAAAAAGATTCAACAAATATGGCGCATCTCTTCAAACTGAGCTAATAAGAAAACAAACAATAGTTGAGCATTAAATAATCAATTGTAGGAACGATTTAAAAATAGGGGAGATATCAACAAACATCAGCAGCTAAGCGCAGAAAGTCAGCGCTAGGGCTGAACCCATGTTAGGATCCCACTCGACACCGTCCAAGCCAGCCAAACTCGCCATTAGGATCCCACTTGAGACCGTCCAAGCCAGCCAAACTCCCCATTAGATCCCACTTGAGACCGTCCAAGCCAGCCAAACTCCCCACTAGTATCCCACTTGAGACCGTCCAAGCCAGCCCCATCTAACTCTCTCATCCAGCCTTCCCACTCACATCGCATAAATGCTGCAAACAATTCCTAAAATCTTCTTCATCCAATTGAGAAATTTTAATCACATTTCCAGATTCACCACTTTTTCCCTTTTTTCCTCCGATTTTATTCGCGACGGTTCGATACTTGGCTAAAACGTCAAACCCATCAACTTCTACAGGCACTTCAGAATTCAACAGCCAGCGTTGAAAATTAAATCGAAATCGTTTGGTTGGGAACGATTGAGCGCGAACTTCTTCAAAACAAACAAAGTGGCATTTGGGACACTTCCATTTTGTTGAACCGTTGGGGTCGTTTTCCGTTTCACATTTCGCTCTATTCGAGCGATCTGGTTCTTCAGCGTCCTTGGGAGCTCCCGCTTCACCGAGTGATGCGCCATTTTCCGGTTTTACATTTTCGTCCGCCGTCTTCTTCTCACTCTTTTTTTCCGTGCTGCTATCATTCGCATCAGAATCCGGTAACATTGATTTGATGATGAAATGCGATAATTGGGGAGATTTTGCTAAGCATGTGACGTGATAGCTTGCTGGACAAGTATCACAGCAAACAATGTGGCCCTTCATGCCACTGAAGAAAAAAAATCGAGCCGTTAGTGCACAACAGAGAGTGTTGCGAAGAGCAGAGGAGTGGGAGTGATGGGAGCAGTGATGAGAGGAGTGATGGGAGCAGTAATGAGAGGAGTGATGCTGGGACTATTTTAGGAACAATGAGCTACCGAAGCCATACCAGAGCAAACAGAACGATGAATTCCATTCCTTGACACTCAATTTTGAAACAGGACTCTCCATTTCATCGTTTTCACTCTCTGCGTCTTGTTTTCCATCATGCTGTCGGGATTTTGCGAACTTTCTTCGCTTTCGTGGATTTTTCGAAATTTTTTTTGATCTTCTGCCGCCACGATCTTCGGTTTCGCTTTGAGATGCAATAATGGTCGAAACAGACTCATCTGTTGAGCCAACATTTTACAAATCATTAAACCACACAAAATCTCACCAGAATCTTCTACCGAAGTGACAGCGTCGTCATTCTCGTGCTCGCTTTGAGCTTCGTCATTTTCTGATTCTTCTCCTTTTCTGTTTTTTTGTCTCCCTCGCGACGTCTGAAGCAGCAATACGCAATAATCAATGAGCAACATTTCTTGGAAAAACGGAGCCCTGTCATTGCTTCCATCTTTTTCTCATTAAACATCGCACCTTGTTCTCGTCTGTGACCAACTTTTTTCCTCTTCCTCGTTTTCGCCCTTTCGTCGTCTCCTCATTGGTTGAGCGCCGCACCCTCTTCTTTGTTCCTTTCCAATTTTCACTAATTGACACAAATGCGCTCATTTCAGATGCGCCCAGCGCCGTTTCAACAAGATCATCCCCAAGCAGAGAACCAAATCCTTCGCCATTGTCAAATTCTTCTCCAGCTTCGTTTTGAAATTCTTCATCTTCGAGCGTCGACACCCCCAAAATCAGCTTCAACGAGAGAAGATCGCAAGGGATCCTCGTGTTGGTTTTTCCCCTCATCAATCGGCGAAGCTGACATTAAAAAAAACTCATCAGTTTCAGCCTCGTAGTCATTCTGTTCATCAAAACCGCCAAACCCATCTTCATTGCTATCAGCTTGAACAGATGTGGAGGGAAACCAGAGGAATTCTTGCTGTTCTTGGTCCTCATCTTCAGTTGCGAACTCGTTCGAGTCGCCCATTCTCGTTTGTGCACCAAAATTCCTCAACAGCGACTATTACATGCAGATCAGATCATAAAATGACGATTCTATATCTATTTTGTTTTCTTGCGATTGCTCCATACGAAAAGTACTAAACCCAGAAGTCGCCCCCTAAAAGGCGAACGAAAACAAAAAGATGGGAAATTGGATAGAGATAGGGTTAACGGAAACATGAGACTGCTTGCATCAACAGCGATCCTCACCCAACAATCCACGCGAGAAGTGCACCGATGTCGATCCACCAGCGATCGGGACTTGTCGAAATGGAAAACGCTTCAAGGACCTGGCAGACACGGTCTTGTCGACGCAACGACAGGACGACGTACCGCATTGCCACTTGTAAAATTGACCCCAGTGCCGGAAGGCGGTTCCGGCGGCAAATTGAACTCGACGTTGTAAAATGTTGTTCGCATCAGTCCCGAGAATGCGTAGACAAACGGGGACAAATACTGAAAAAATGAAATTGAACGACAGTGACCAATCTGATGGAACGCACGTAGAGCCAGAGCCAGAAATCTGGCAACGAATCTTTTTGAATGACGAAGCCAGCGACCAACAAACAGGGAAGAATGACAATTGGTCCCAGAGCTACTGCAACCCCCAACTGCGATGGAAACACCAGAATGATAAAAGAAGAACGACAAAAATCAAATAACAGAAGAATGATAAAAATCGAATAACAGATGATAAAAATCGAATAACAGATAATAAAAATCGAAAAATGATTAAATAGAGCGAATTGGGACGTACGTTTGGAGCAAATGCCGCTATAATGTATCCGATACTCGCGGACCC